>NW_026542602.1:68635405-68682767 GCF_028750875.1 Macrosteles quadrilineatus
CTACTTAAAAATTAACATGGATTCTGTAATCGAAATTGAGTAATAAACCATGAGTTAAAATAATTTCAGATACTACCTGTAAAACACTTTGCAATACCATTATTTATGGTTGTCTGCGTTTATAAAACTGAACTGAGCTACGTATCAATCTAGTTTTATAACCATGCATTGCAGCAATGTTTTACTACAATGTATAATATGTTAATGTTTTGTCCAACCTTTTCCAAATGGGTTTCATGCAGATGCACTTTTTACTACCAATAATAGGTTAATTATAGCTATACATTTACTACGAATTGACCAAGCTATCATGCTGGTTCGTTGAAATTTACAAGGTAAGCCTATTCTCCATCCCAATGTTATTCTTTTACTAGAATAATCATTGTTTAATATTTACACCATACCAGTTTCCTCCGAGTGCTTATCATTAGAAAAAATCACATAAATTAATTTGCTAAGGTAATGCTACAACAACCAAAACCATTCCCCTATGAAAAATGTTTCTAAAGGTTTAATTTAGGAAAGATATTTGATTTTTATGTACTGTATAAATTAAAACAGGAAAATATATAACCCATACAACCAGTGCAATTAATAAGATAAATGATATGTTTGGAATTTAATCTGAGTAGTAAACTTGTTTTAATAGGTTCGTTATATGGCTTACTTATACACCAAAAATATTTACTAATAAAAGAAGACATTGCGATCTTATTTTCTGCGAAACAACAAGTTATGCCCTACTAAATCCACCACTTCAATATTAACCGAGGTTTTCCTAATCCGTAATCACCCTTTTATTCATTTTAGGCAATTCTTCTATTAAAGCAGTTTTAACTTAGTAATCTATTATACATTAATTTATTACACTTTCAAATGAGTGGAAAATTACAAATATTCTGAAAATTAAGGCAAGAAAACATTTGCAGTTTCACACTACACATTTTCGGTTGGAAGCAGGAATTATAAATATTTAGTTTAAAATAACTTTTTGGACTTGGCTTGTCAAAACTTAAAAATTAAAACATTGATAAAAAACCAAATTAAAATGCTACTTTGTGATAGACAAGTGCCAAATCAGTTTATTTACAGAACGCATCTTACATACAAGGGACAAACTTTGGGTTTGACAAGCACTGTTCCTATAAATATGAACAAAGAAAGTAATTTTGGTAGTAAATGTAATACACTTTGTTTGTAAAAATTACTAAATCGTTATGTCCGTGAACGCGATAACTTGAGTCATTTTTATCCGATTTTGATGAAATTTGGTTTGCAGGTGTAAGGCGGGATAAACTTGAATGAGTTTGGGATCCAGCATGATCGGACCATGGGAGTAGGGTTTTATGGGGGGTTTTATGGGGTAAAAATTGGGTTTTCTCACTTTTGACCCTCAAAACACAAAATTTCCCAATTTTTCTCTTAAACCTTCTTAAATAGCTTAAAAAACAAATAATTCAGTATATCAAAGTGTTTTTTTACGGTTATTGGTTACGGAGAAAACTAAAAAAATGGTAAATTTAAAATTCCCATGTTATTCTTATGGAGAATATTGTAAATTTTTGTAGTTTGCTTGTTTATGGATATCTTTTGATCAAACTTAGAAAATATATTCATTTTATACTAAGCAATAATTATTTTACTTAAAACACACACTATCAAGTCCTTAAATTATATAATAACAAGATACAAGAGAATGTACAACGCATTTTATTTAACTATTTTAACTGAATGAAAAATATATAAACACAAACATAAACATTAGAAACAATAACATAAACCATGTGTGTTAAGAAATCATATGTTGATGACAACTCCTTATTAATCCTCCCCCTCAAATTTACACGGCCGAATGTGGTTAATGTGCCTTCTCCAAACCTGCCCATTGTCCATCTCTATTTGATAATGTACGAATCCTTCTCTCCTTCTTACGTTTCCAAATTTCCACTTTCCGTCTTTTCTGTAATTGCGCACCTGAACTCTGTCCCCCACCCGAAACTCTCTTTTGATTTTAGTACATCCGTCGGGCATTTCTGTGTGATCTTGGGGTTTCTTCATAAGATCCAGCCTTGTCCTTATTCGTCTCCCAAACATAAGTTCATATGCCGAGGACCCTGTAGCATTTGTGGCATTCCTTAGTGACATTAGGATGTGATTTATTTTGAAGTGCAAATCTCCTCCATCATTCTCCATTGCTATTAACTGTTTCTTTACAGTCTGAACAAATCTCTCTGCCTGTCCGTTGGTTGCAGGATGATAGGGGGCAGAGAATTTGTGTGTGACGCCACAAGCTTGTAGAAATTGGTTGAAAATAGATGATGTGAAGTTAGGGCCATTGTCAGAGACTAACGTGAACACAAACTCCAAAGGTGGAGAAGAGTTTCCTGAGCTGTTGAATGCACCAATTAGATGTTGTAGTTTTGGTTGGTATGACTTCAACCCACTTTGAATAGGCATCAACGATAACAAAAAGGTATTGCCCATAAATTGGACCTGCAAAGTCGATGTGTATTCGTTTCCAAGGTCCTGATGGAACCAGCCAAGGATGGACATCTACTTTTTCAGGAAGATTCTGCTTCAAACATAAACATTAGAAACAATAACATAAACCATGTGTGTTAAGAAATCATATGTTGATGACAACTCCTTATTAATCCTCCCCCTCAAATTTACACGGCCGAATGTGGTTAATGTGCCTTTGCGGAAGGTATTGCCCATAAATTGGACCTGCAAATTCGATGTGTATTCGTTTCCAAGGTCCTGATGGAACCAGCCAAGGATGGACATCTACTTTTTCAGGAAGATTCTGCTTCAAACAGCATGGACGACAAGACTTTGCTAGATCTTCTATGTTACGGTCAATGTGTTTCCAGTAACAAAAACTTCTTGCAAGATTTTTCATTTTCACAACTCCTAAGTGTCCTAGATGAAGTTCATTGAGTACTTTTCCTTGTAGTTTTTCAGGAATTACTACTCTGGAACCACGAAAAATGCAGCCATCATGAAGTGAATACTCATTATTCTTCAAGCCAATATGTTCTAAATCCGTGCCATCTTGAAGTGCTTTCAAAAGAGGTTTTAGCTCATTGTCGTTTGATGTTTCATTTGCAATATTTTCATGTGTTACAGGCATTGATTCAATTTGATTTATGAAAAAGGCTTCGTGTTGATCGATTTGATTTGTCGGTGGATGCTCATTAGGAAAGCGAGACAGGTAGTCTGCATTACCATGTGATTTGGTGTTCCTATATTCAATAGTATAATCAAAGCCAGAGAGGAAGTGAGCGTAATTGAAAATACGTGTGGCAGTCATAGTAGGTAAGGTTCTGTATGGGTCAAAGATTGAAACAAGTGGCTTATGAACAAGGATAAACTTTCTGCCATAACAATACTGGTGGAACTTCTTCAACCCCAGTAAATCGCCAGTGCCTCTTTGTCTATCTGACTGTACTTTTTCTCACTTGCAGTGAGAGATCGAGAAGCGAATGAAATTGGCCGTTCAGTACCATCTTTGTAGCGGTGAGAAAGAACAATTCCTAATCCGACTGGAGAAGTGTCCGTGGCTAGCACTAAGGTTTCATTTTCATCAAAATGAGCAAGGACCCGGTCACTAGCTATCTCAGCCTTAATTTTTTCAACGCATTTATCACATTCTCTGGTCCAAACGAAATTAGTGTGCACCTTTAATAGATTGTGTAGTGGATTCAAGATTGTGTTCAAATTGGGAATAAATTTCTGGTAGTAATTAGTCAAGCCCAGGAATGTTCGTAGCTCTGACACATTTGACGGTTTTGGTGATTTTAAGATTGCTTCCACTTTGTCCTTGTTCTTGTGTAGACCATTTTGATCTATAGTATGTCCAAGGTAATCGATTTGTGTTTGAAAAAACTTACATTTGTCTTTATTTAGTTTGAGGTTGTGTCTCCTGATGACTTTCAAAACACTTTCTAGCCTTGTTAGGGCCTCAGACTCAGTCGAACCTTGAATAATAATATCGTCAAAAAAAAACACTGAACACCATCAATTCCAGAAAGTATTTTGTCCATAAACCCTTGCCATAGAGCCGGAGCCGTCTTGATTCCGAACATGAGTCGATTTACCTTATATTGTCCTTTATGTGTACTGATTATTTGAAGTAGTGCACTTTCTTGGTCCATTGCCATCTGTAAATAAGCGTTACTAATGTCTAGTGTACAAAAGTACTTACCACCACTAATTTTTGCAAAAATGTCCTCTATACGTGGAATAGGGTATTTGATGTCCTTAATTTGTTTATTTAAAGTCACTTTGAAATCTGCACAGATTCTGACCTTGCCACTGGGTTTCACGACTGGAACAATTGGAGTTCCCCATTCACTTTGTTCGACCTTCGAGATGATTCCAATTTGTTCCAATCTGTCCAGTTCTTCTTCAACTTTAGGTCTTAAAGCATATGGCACTAAACGAGGTTTCATGTAAACCGGTTTGGCATCTTCAAGTAGTTGTATATGACCTTCTACCTCAGGAATAACACCAATATTTTGATCAAATACATCCTTGTAATTCTCAATCAGTCTATCGATATCTGCATGCATGTGAGAACTTGTAATACTCCTAAGGTCAGCCCAATCTAGTTTAACTTCCCTTATCCAATCACGTCCAAAGATAGGATCGACATTCCGGTTGATCACGTATAGTTTACCAATGAAATCGTGATTTTTGTATGTGCATTTCACAAATACATATCCAACAGGCTCGAAAACCTCCCCAGTATAAGTACGAAGTTCCACTTTCGTTTTGTGAATGGATTTGTTCAATCCTAGATTCATGTAATCCTTGTAAGATATGGTGCTCAATGCGGCCCCAGTATCTAGTTCCATTGTAATTTCATTTCCCTCAATGTTCACCTTCAAATTAAACTTATCTGAGTTTTTTGAAGTTATTAAGTTAATTTCATAAGACTCATCTTTTTCAACTAAGACATCAGCTTGACATGTGTTTCTCAAGTTCTTAAAATTGTCCATGAAATTCTCGCTCAGACACACTCGAGCGATGTGACCCATCTTTCCACATTTTCTACACCAGTGTTCAGTAAATTTACATTTGTTAGCTTTATGCTTTTCGTCACCGCATCTGTAACACGTCCCCTTAAGTGATTAGAATGTGGATGAACTGTTGTTGTGTCCTGTAGATTTAATCTCATTTCGCTGTTTGAATTGAATTGTTTATTAGTGGTATTTGAGATCACTTGATTAATTTCGGCTTTATGTTTTGAAGATGTTATCATTGTATTTTCAGTTTTAGATAGTTCCATTATCTTAGCAGTATTTATGACTTCCTGGAAGGTCTTGTCTGATTCTACTTGTAGTAGTTTCGTTCTTATCTCAGCGTCTCGCAATCCCCTGATAAACTGTAAACGTATCATAGTTTCAGCCGTAGATTTTCCACAAGAACATTTGAATTCACAAGGAGTAACAAGTTTCTTTAGTTCAACTGTAAAATCTGTAACGGATTCACCTACCATTTGCTCTCGTACTATAAAATTATGTTGCCGTGCCCAAACGCTTGTTTGAGGATCCAAGTATTGCTTTAGTAAAGCTATAAGGTCATCATAATCTTTCTGAAGTGGCGTTTCAGGTGTACAAATGTTGTAGAGCTTTTGATGTAACGTGGGAGGTAGGGCATTAAGTAGGGTGAATGTCTTTGTAGTTTCGTCTGATATGTGTTTCAGGTGCATAAATACTTCAAGTCTTTTTGTAAAATTGTCAAAAGATTCATCTTCACTGTAAGGTACAAATGAAATATGGAATGTTGAAGCTGTATTGCCAGTAGAGTTGCTTGCATTACCATTGATTTCTTGAGTTGAATTCGAAAGTGAAATAGGTTTCAACTGCCTCAACATAATCTTCAACTTAATGAATACTTCTTCAATGTCCATCTTGTAATTTACTTCTTCATCCAGGTCTGTCGTTTATTATTAGTTCTATGTTCTCTTGTACTTCAAGAAATTTAGTCCATGTTGAGTCCAGAAGTTCCAGACGTTCGTCAACTTGCCCAGGATCAATTTCGTGATTGTTCAGTTTGTTTGTTAATTTAGTAAATTGTGCCTTGATTGATTTTCTAATCCTTTTGTAACTTGTAATGCCAGTTGACTCCATTTTGGTTTTCCTCGTCGCCAGTTATCAAGTCCTTAAATTATATAATAACAAGATACAAGAGAATGTACAACCCATTTTATTTAACTATTTTAACTGAATGAAAAATATATAAACACAAACATAAACATAAGAAACAATAACATAAACCATGTGTGTTAAGAAATCATATGTCGATGACAATTCCTTATTATACACTTTATTAGTTTCCTTGTAGCAGCAAACCTAGGTATTCGTTAAACCTAATATTATTTAAATACGCGTAGATAAATTTAAAATCAATTCAGCTACATGGAAATTCGCTTAGACGGCAGGCTTGCTGCGGCGGGGGTATTTTAATTTATGTTTAGTTTACTATTTTTTCATGACATTGCTGAGGGTATGTAGGAATAAATTTCAACACATTTTGCATTAAAATCTGAACACCAAAACCGGGATCGTTTATCAAAAGTGATTGATGCTGGGACAGATTCTCACAAAACAAACACCTTATGGAATTCCACCCAACATAGGGTTGGCATTTTTTTGGATAAATTAGGTATGTTGTGTTTGTGAAACAATAACACTAATAACTCACAACACAGAAGACAATGGAACAGTATAAGGTGGAAAAATTTGATTTACTTTCATACAGGGTGTCACAAAAATGCGTAGTGGGCTCTGCAGAACCAGGTTGTACATACCAAAAATATGTCAAACATGACTGGTAACTTTTTCTTTTGATTTTGGCTTAGTTTAGCCATAAATAACTATTCTGAGATTTGGATCAAATGATTAATATAGCAAAGCCACTTAGTTATATTTTTATGAAACTTTGCATACATTGGAAGGATGTACTTATTTAGTCTTAAAAAATATATTTCAACAAACTCTATAATTTTAAAGATGTAGCCTATTTAAAATTTTAAAGTCAAATTATATGTACGTACTATAATACTTACTGACAATAAGTGATAAATAGCTAATCCCCCTATTTATCTTTGTATTTTAACCTACCATAATATGTTGACGTACTTGTGCCGAGAATAGTTCTACATTTTACCATTTACTTTAAAAAGTCAATGATTTTACTAACGCTTTGTATTGCTACAATTGCAGTAAATCTTCCAAATGGACTTTTCCTTATTGAGTATGGTTCAGAATGTGCTTCAAAATAAAATATTGTTTACTTTATTATGAGAAACTTCCTTATGCACGTCACAATAAATTAGTAAAAAAACGTACATAACTCTTTGTAACCTGCCTATTACACGTAAACTGGCACAACTACTAAGCTTCGCATCCCTTATTCATTGGGAGGGTTCATTCTACCAACATAAAACAAATAAATCGTTTATATTGAAATTTACAAAACTGTTTGTATAAAATACACTAGTTTTAAATTAACATCCCATACCAAAACCATATCGAAATAAGTTTAAACAATCTCTAACACCAAAGTCTAACACCAAAACGGTTTAGTAACTTATATTAACAAGCAGGAACAATGCAACCTATAACAAACTTGTGTTGTGTTTGACTTAAACTTGTCAAAGTTACGTTGGTAAAGTTCACACAAGAAAGGTATAAACCAATATGGTATTGGGTAGGTTAAAGTTTTAACTGATCAAACGAGTTTGTAGGTATTTCTTTATGGAACGGGAAATCGTTACAAAATACATATATGTAGATTTTTTTTCTTTAAATGCAAATGAGTTAAAGTGGAATTTTATAGTATAAATGTTTAAATACTCTTTTTCAAAAATATGTAATTCATTCAAGATATCTAATATCACAAGTGATTTCAATTCTGGCTTCAACATTGACAAAGCAGCCTTCTGGGGGTAAATTCTCAGGCGAGTTATACAAGAGTAAATTATAATTAGTTTCAATTGCAAAATGATAAAATTCACATTTAAAATCCAGTTTTCTCGCCCCTGAGCTGTTGGACATAATGTAAGACTAAATTACTTATGTGGACTTATGCGACTTAAACTTATTACTTACATCTCAACAAAATAGTTCACTAAATTAACATATTTTGTTGACCTGTGATGGGAATTACAATGAACTCAATTTGTTTGGATTTTCTCAGACTTGTCAATGTACTCAGGCAGAACTATTAAAATATTTTTAATAGATCAATAATTGCAATTAATTTCACGATGTTTAAGAGATTGTGGTGTTTGTAAGTAAAATAAATGTAGTAGCTACGAAACATTAAAGCTACAGGTGAATTTGTTGAAGTTTGTGTAACTTCATATAAAATACGACCATTAAATGTACAACATATGTAGTTTGTTATAAAGAAATCTTCATCATGAAGTTATGTAGAAAGCCAAAGTTAAGATCAGCTGTAATTGACCACGAAAGGAGAAGTTATGAAGTAAAGAAAGCTTAAGAAACGTTACGCCCCTGGTAAATGTACTGTAACTACTATTTTTTACTTATAACAAAAAATATGGTAGTAAATTAAGTACAGTTTTTAACTGTTATCTTTTGTTTAAGAGTTAATAATAGCCTATTATTCCGAATGAGTTTGAGGATGAAGTAAATGTAAAATAACTTCTTTAAACTATTTTTTAGTTACACAATCTTCGAAGAAAATGTTCATTACATTTTTGAAAAAAAAACCAAAATTCAGTTGATTGGGTCTTATTTAGAAGTTTATAAAAACCTTTTTTTAATTATTTGACTATTCTCAGTAATAAAGCTAGCTCATTGTCTTAGCTAGGTTTAGCACTTGGACATAGAAGTAAATAATACAACGACATAGCTGACAAACCTTTAACCCATGCAAAACCTAGCTAAGGTTTTATAAGGGTGTGATTGATTCAATTCTGGAATGCAAATAATCAAACTTACATCGTGAATACAAACATTGCACAAGAGTATTCATTAAGTAAGTAAAATAATTAGCTTCTAAATACTTGGTGATAGTGTAGTAAATGTTGACATATGAACACTGTGATATGGTTTTTATTTCTGACGTAAGTATTTTAATAAAACTCATCCATAAGTACTAAAATTGACCCTCCCCATCATATGGGCATCATATTATGAGGATATGGGAGGCTAGGTAAATTTTTTGAAAAGAGAAAGATCACTAAACGTACATTAAAACCCATGATAACAACAGCTCATTATATTAAATGCAGGAAGGTCAGTAATTTATAGCTACAAAATTTACGAATGATAGGTTTGCTAATCACTTAAACAAAATAAAGTTGTTTATCAGTTGAATCACTGTGTCAAATTGCAGTTGTCAGTTTGGACGATTCAGTTGTAAACTGCAATTACTCTTGCTGCCATTGGAGATCTGAAAGTGAAACTTCCTAATCCCTCTAATTGTTTGTTTATTTAAAGTAAAAGATTTATTGAAGGTTATTTGGAGATGGATAATGTTTTGTTAAGGAATGCAAATATACTCCTAATAGGGTTTTAGGGGTTTTGCGCTTTTTACGATGACAGTGTCACATATTCAATTCTGTCGTCATATATATATATATATATATATATATATCTCACATAATTTTAATCGTAAGATCAGTTTACCTGGGACTGATTCATATTACCTTGTTACACTAATTGGAAATCGTAACACCTATCTCCCTCCCTCAAGAGTTATTGTATAATTAGTCAATTAGCATAAGATATCTTAATTTTAAGTAATCAATAAGTTCAGTAATGTCGAATTTCAACTTTATATTTTGTAACAGTTCCACAACTTATTACCTTTCGTATGATTTAGACCTACATTTATAACTTTTAATATACATACTAAATAGCTTATTAATTCACAACATAAACACTAATACTAAAATGTTGTATTTTTCAAAGTATTAACAGTAAAAACTAGGATTTTGTCTCAAACCCATTTGCGAACACTCTTATGTAAGTATCATAAGCTATAAAATGCTCGTATACAGCGCTTGCGATGCAATAAAACCCGCTATAAAGGGAATTTGTTTAAAGGATACTTTATATCCAGTTTAGTTCAGTGTAATGGATTCACAATATGTAATTTACACTTAATTTTTAAGGAGTTTTAGATGGACTAATTCATACTGAAAAAATAAACTACGTAGTATATGTTCTGCTTAGCATTGCATTAACACTTTAGGCATATATTTAATGCTCAAAATATAATGTATGTGATTGATAATCTAATTAACATTCAAGCCATTTTAATAATACATTTTCAAGTAACTTTTTGCAACCGTAGAAATTTTATTTGGTGTTACCAAATACCAAGTACATATGGAGTTTAACATTTTCATTAAACCTTAACAAACAGTTAAAATGTGCCAACCATTCTGAGTAACGATGTAATTAAATTGAATTTCCGTTGCGAATTAGTCGTACAAAGGCCTATATAGGCATTTGACATTTTAATGATTTTAAAGGGTTTTATACGTACGGGCAAGATGGTGGTGAATGCAGTCCTTAAGCTCTGCCATCGATGTATATAGATGTAAAATATACATCAATTTGATTTTGATTTGATTTGATGGGAATTTTGATTTGATTTGATTTGATATGACCAATTTGGATGTTGCAGGAACAAGTCTTGTAAGCGATAAGGGTAACACCTTCAATTTAGAATCTGCAGAGTTTTTAACAGATTCAAAGTAAGGATAACAATAAACTTCGTTGGATTCATTTTTGTGCATTACATACTTACAACACAGAAAACATCTTAGAACCATTTTCAGGATAAGTGACAATGAATATTGCAAACAACTTTTTATAAAACTCAAAGTAATGACTGTTATTAATCTTTTTATTTATTACATTCTTATTTACACCAAATTACATATTCCAGTTTTCAATAAGAAAAGAAAACATTCCATAGCCACAGCAAAAGAGAAAAAAACTATATTGGCCTTCCCCAGCACCGCTTAACAAAAACAGGGAACTGCTTTAATATTAACTATGTGAGATTTTTCAATATACTGCCTGACACTGCCCAAATTCTTACTATGAGAAACTTTAAAATTAAACTATCTGAAAGGCTTATTGCTAATACTTTTGATTAAATAGACGAATTTTTATCCTGTCCTGTTATAACCAACTTTATAATTTAATTTTATGTCATTTTATCGTTACTGTTAGTTGAGCATTTGTAAGTATTTGTAATTATTGTTAGAATCTTATTTATTTATTTATATTTAGTGACTATGCCAATGTCTGTATTACATAGATCAAAGGCAATAAAGATTCTTGATATTTGATTAATTTAACATTTAAAATTGAACTATTTATTGTGTTCCATGTCAATAGTTGTGAAATTGCTGATACAGTAACGTACCCATCAAGGGGTTTCACGACAAAGTATTACGTATTTTATAATGTATGTTGTATACGATAACAATGCACTTTGTGAAAGAGGTTAACAACCAAACCGTTATCCAACAAAAGTATTTGTGCTGTACAAGTTTCTTCAAGAACACGGTGAAGAGGTAAAGGTGTTGTAACAACTTGTCCTTGTTACACTAATTAGGACCTGTAACTGCGATCCTGCTCCTTCCATTTTACTTATTATCTTATAAGGTTACACCTGTTGAGGACTATTTTTAGTTGTATCAAACTTAAATCTTAATAGTTCATTGTAAAATATCTTAAAGACTACGTTTGGGTAAGGATAAGTAATATTTAGGACGGACAAAATAAAATATTTGGCCAAAATAGAAATATACTATTTTCGGATAGCTTATCTTTACGTAAATGAACTGATTTTGTATATTGGGAGATGAACAACTTTAATTAGGGTTTTGATTGGTTGTATAATAATTGGCTGTATCTTATGCCTATTATGGATTAAATGCGATTTTTTACCATTATAAGTACTGATTTTCATTAAAGCCTTCTATTTATGTAATGTTATGCATCACTCGATATTTTATACCAAGTAGGACACTAATTTAGTGTCATTCTTGATATCAAATATTGAGTTTAATATTATTTGAGTACAAAGTGATAATGTCATTGTTGTTTTCTTTAGTTATAAAGTTCAAACAAACAGTATACAATCCACACTTTTGGTTTTTTAATTGAAAAAGTGAACCGATACGCTTTTGGAAATGGAAATAGATTTATGACTCATACAAAAGTTTTGAGTTTTTCCCAAAGTCCAGACTCTACTAAGAGCCAAACCATGTCATCCGTAAGTTGTTTGGATCTGGCAAAACTTCATCTTTATTTATGATCTTCATTCCACCTTTTTTTTGCTAACACTTTATAGTTAAAGTAAAAAATGACATCTTTCTACGAAGAATCAGTTAAATTTTTCTACATAGAGGACCAAATTAAAAATCTCACCTGTATAAATTACAGATTATATTATACAGATTGAATTTGTAGAATTTAGAAATTGATGATTTGGGAAAATATAGGTCTTATTTGTCAAATTGTGTACTACATTTTGAAGTTATTTCATTAAGTGGTTCAAGGGTTGTGAACACATTTGTAAAGTTAAAATAAACATTCATAAAACCAGGCATTATATACAAATATTTCTAGGGGTTTTATATATAGCCTTTTTAGCATATTTATATTCTTCTCAAGATTTGTTAAGGACGAAACAGAACAGGAAATGTCTAACTAAAGGTTTAAAAGTCATTGAGAATTCATAATTAACAAGGTATCCAAAGGTATCCATCATTAAAATGATTAGGAACATAAGCTAGTTCTGTTGAGAAAGGTTTCGATCAAGAAGAGGTAGTGTGTGATTAATAATTTGATTGTAACCCTCAAAATAACGACTCTTAAAACGTTTTTTGATGCTTTATCAGCATATTATTAGTGGAAATAGTTAATGTATTGGATACAACAATGGAAAAACTATCTAAACTGTTATGCATAAAGGATATAGTCGAGACAACCGGAATGTTACAATCCAATGTATTTTTGAAATTTTATATATGTTTACAAAATTATAATTTTAAACGTACTGTGAAAACTATGTTTTCCAATTAACAAAGTCATTCACATTGTGAAAATAAACTCTATAATGCCTTACAGTTGGGTGAGTAAAAAATAGAACAATAATAATATTATTTTTTTTGTAACACCTGCAGAACATCAAACCTAACATAATCAATATTCATGTTGTATTTATGAAGTATTTAAACACAGCTCTAAATAGCCGAAAGCTTCTGTTCATTGTCAACACCGACTTAATTACACAAAGGTGCTATACAAATGAGTCAGGTGCATGTTTAACATCAATTAATGTAATTGCGTTTAGATGACCTGTCTTTACTTAGGAGGAAAGCATGGTTTTACCCTTTTGTAGCTAAGAGCTTTATGGTTGTGATATGGTAAGTTAAATGTACTGTTTTATTTTGTCCCATTTAAACATTTATTTAAATTATATCGGCTTATAAATACAATAAGACAAACGAAGAAAAAGTTTATAAATATACAAAATCACTGGGGGCTTCATATAGAAATGTTTACAACAAATAATGGTTAGTTATTTATAGCCTTTCAATTGTAAAATATCAACCATTGTCGGGTTGGATATCACGCTATCATGAAATATAATACTGGATCGCTCAAATGTTAACAAAGCCGGATGGTCACATTTTATATTGGAACGATACTTGGTACATACACAAATCAAACGTGAATGATAAAAGTGTATATTTCTTAACAAAATTTAGTAATATACAGATAAATTATAATACTCAATTGTGTTGTGCTTTTAAAAAAGAACAATACTACTTAACAATTTTTTTTTATTTTTACAAATATTTTATTAAAACGACTACTATTTCTATTATGAACAATACGGTGTGGTATAATGATTCAACCGTAATATATTGATTAAATACTAAATATTGGTTTAAACAGTTTTGTAAAACTTTTCATATAATTTACATATAATAAATTTTTTTGTAAAACATATCAAGGCCTTCAACAACGTAACGTGTTACACTGAGTAGGTTAATTCAAACTTAACTTGATTTTAAATAGTTAACTAAATAAATATAATCCTACCTTAAGATTTAGAGAGAATACAGTTTTAAAACTCATATTTATATTTGTAATTTTAAGTAAAAAAAATATCAAATCAGCTTTAGAATGAAACTTAGACTCTACCAGACAATTAGTCATTCTAAATGATGATTTAGGCAAATGCCTCAGCTATGCTTGAATTTCCTAACCAAAATATATACAAAATAGGAATCACAAATTCTTCACCTTTTCTTACCAACTCCTTTTCTGCTTAAAAGAATTACTACTTTAAATATTTGAACTGAATCTCTCTAATATCAAAGCAAGTTATGAAGCGTAACAGTTTTTCACTTTACGGTTTTTATCCCACCTCAAGCAAAGACATTAATTTGATCTGTAAACGCTGTATTATTTGTTCTGTAAGTTTAAAAATATGATTTGTATGATCAACTATAGCAATTGATATTATATTTATTTGCTATACATGAAGAATTGTAGTATTTTGTCATAACATACTCATATTTACAATGTTTTCCTTGCTTTGTCAAGTAATCCTTTTTTAGCTGGACTGAAGGATCGGTTATAACTCGAGTCCATCATCAGGTGTGACTTAACGTCCGGTCTTCCTTTGTCATTCCTCATTAAGGACTCAAGATTAAGTCCGAAATTATATTATTGTAGGCCTACTACTAAAAAAATGTCTCTGGACTAGCTTTAATTAAGTGATCCAAAGGCTATACAATAATAGTGTGTTATTTTTTTTAAGAATATTGCAATGAAACATTTGTAGATTTCAAATTATATATACAGTTGCTATTAAACATAACATATCTTCATAATATGGTCCTATATATGCATATGATGTAAATTTAACCCCTTGGCACTCCATACTCTCTCTGGAGTCAGTTGATGATATGGTCGATTCACTTAATGAAGCCATATTGCAATTATATGACAAACACGCCCCAATTGTCAATCGTAGGGTTAGTAAAAGTCGCCCCGTTCCGTGGATCACTGAGGAGATTATTAGGTTAATGGCTCGGCGGGATTCAGTCCATCGCAGAGCTAAAAGAACTAGGGACCATGGGCTTATGGCCCAATATCGCCAGCTTAGAAATCAAGTAAAACAACGTTTACGCAATTCTCGACTCCAATATTTTCATAGGTTGTTTTCTGAACGAAAGCAATCATCTGCAGTTCGCTGGCGAAAACTAAAACGTCTTGGATTTGGAAAGCAAGTTGACTCTGTCCCATTATCAATGCCTTTAAATGATTTGAACAATTATTTCGTATCAGTCTCATCACATGAAAACAGTCAAATAGTTCAGAACCATTTAACTGAGTTAAAATTACGTCAATTGCCTAATACTATTCCCCAATTTAACTTTAAGGCAGTATTGCAGGTTGATGTTTTGAAGGCTATAAGACGGATAACGTCTGATGCCACTGGTTCTGACAGAATCCCAATTTCCTTAATTAAACGTATCTTGTTTGCTCTCCTCCCAACAATAACTTTCATATTCAACCTCACTGAGATTAGGGATTTTCCCAGAAAATTGGAAGTCTGCACTTGTCCGTCCCTTGAATAAGATCTCATCCCCATCACTTCCGCAAGACTACAGACCAATAAGCATTCTTCCTGCTCTCTCTAAAGCCATAGAAAGAGTTGTTCACTCCCAAGTGTCTGACTTTCTGTCACAAAACAATATTCTTAATATATTTCAGTCAGGTTTCCGTAAATATTTTAGTACAGAAACAGCAATGCTTCATATCACTGATGATATACGATCGGCTATGGATCGTAGCCAATGTACCGTTTTGACATTATTTGACTTCAGTAAAGCTTTCGACACAGTAAACCATAACATTCTTCTGACCAAACTCCAGCTCATAGGATTCTCTGACAATTCATTAAAATGGATGAGATCATATCTTCGGGGCCGAAAGCAGTGTGTGTGTCGTGACAACTTGACGTCCGACTGGAAACATGTGGAGTTCCTCAGGGTTCAATTCTTGGTCCACTGCTTTTCACAATATACATAAATGACATAACTACAGTACTACACCACGTTAAGTTTCATTTTTATGCTGACGACTTGCAAATCTACTCTCATTTTAAAGTCAGTCATACGAATGAAACTATAAACTTAATGAATCAAGACATCGACAACATTGCTCACTGGGCAGCAAAGAATGGACTAAGACTCAATCCTGACAAAACAAAGCCAATCATCATAGGTCACCCACGGTTACTTAGCACACTTGATGTAGACAATTTACCAAAACTTACCGTGAACGGAACCACTTTGACATATCAAGACAAAGTAAAAAGTCTTGGTTTGACATTAAACCGCACATTAGACTGGACTGACGCGGTGGTAAATACTTGTAAAAGAGTATTTGCCGCCATTCACACACTGAAAAAGATGCAACGACTCCTACCGTTTCATATTAAACTCTTACTGGTCAAATCATTCGTATTTCCACACTTCAACTATTGCAACACGGTGATTAATGACATGACTGTGGCTTTGGCAACAAAATTACAACGTGTTCAAAATTACTGCACTAGATTTTTTTTTCAATCTTAGACGTGACGATCATGTCACACCATATCATATAAATGAATCAATTTTGAAATTAGATGACATCAGAAAAATCCGAATACTTTCAATTACTCATTCAGCCATTAATCTTGGAACTCCAAATTATCTAGCCAACAAGTTAGAATTTTTGCGTGAAAGAGGCGCAATGAATACTGTACTCGCTCTGGCTCGTCCACGCTGCGTATTCCTCATCACAGGACGACTCTTTACAACAAATCTTTTGTAGTAACTGCATGCCGCCTTTGGAACTCTGTACCTTATCCCATTAAATCCTTAGAAAGCCGATCCCGACTGACGGTGGAGCTGAAAGAATATTACCTTAACCGGATGGCCGTGGCGTGGCGGGACGGCGTGCATTAGGCCTGGGTGCAGCAGTGGGTGTATGTGTGTGTGATTGTGTGTTAGGGAAATACTGTACATTTATGTAATGTTGTTACACCTTTTTTTTATTTCAATCATTATTGTTTTATTTTGTTAAAGTTCATCAGTATTGTTGGTTTTTTAGAGGTTAACTGTAAGAAAGGACCGTGAGGTCTTAAGTTCACCTCAATAAAGAAGGATTTTCATTTCATTTCATTTCATTCCTATAATTAAATATTTGTTTCATATTTTCTTCCTCAGAAAAATGTTATTAGTGCGTTTGGGATTACGAATTCATAAGTAATAATGCAATAATGTGTATAAAAAAGGTTAATGTTAATAAATAATACTAAAGATGAAATCTATATCTGACAGAGGATGTATTGGCTGAAGAGAGCTAGCCACAGGGGCAATTCAATCAATCCCAACCCAGACAACAAAGTCAATAGGCACTTGAAATATCTATGGATGTATTGAATTTCTGCACAAGTCATAGACACAATTCAAACTGACAATCGTCAAAATATCCGAGTCAAATAAACTAATTAACAATCGATGGTCAAATAATCTTTTAAAACTAGTATTAACTACATTTTAAAGTTTATTTGACCATCTTGATCTACATAGATAGACATAAATTTCTTTACATACACAATAAGTCTTAGTTTGGCATATAACTAACTATTTTGTAAGGCAACGATTTTTATACCTATACAATTAATACGTAACATAAGCCTAGGTGTAATTGTTGAAAAACACATCTAGACCCTTATTAGAAATCACCCATACTGTTTTAGCGGTTTTTAATTAAAGCCTTGGAATTAAATTATACGTACTTCTCCTTCCTACTACGTACCTCTCTTTCCCATTGAAATTTACCTCATTTTACTACTCACAGTTTGTACTTGTTTTTTTTATTTAAGAATAAATAGGTGTACATAAAGGGAATCATGAGTTGTATCTGGGGGGGGGGGGTTTGGGTATCTGCCAGTATTTTATTGGGTAGTATTTTTTGGGTGTTTTAGTATTTATCTGATTCCATTCTTTTCCCCTGAATTACAAAGCACTTGTTTGTAGTGTAACTTAAAATATGCATATACAAATTTAAGTCGAGTAACATACTGCTGTCAATGATAGTATAATTAATTGTTCAATCTCAATTGTTTATCCTAAAATCATTTCTAAACATTAACTCAACAAATAAATTACCAAACTAAAACCTTAGTTATATAGCCTAGGCATCGTTATTGTGTTCAAATGGCCCAGAGAAAACTCAATTTAGTTTAAAAAGAAGCTACCTTTTTTGTCGTTATGGATATGGTTGGGGGTCAATGTTAATTTAGTAAAATACTTACCTCAGAGCACGTACCTCGTATATTATTGAATCAAATATTAATTCGATATATTTTAATAACGGTTAAAAACGTACCTTGTCAGACAATCCTTCACATGTTTTATAGTGTCGAAAATAAACTTGCTACATGTTTCGGTGGTTATTAAATTCCACCATCGTCAGGCACACAAAAGGATCCACTTCTTGAGGTGTCGTCAGAGTTGTTACATACATTTAACACAAATACAAAACACGAAACGATTAAATACACGGTAAGAGTTAAGCCTATCAACATATACACGTACATTGCCGCGGGCAGGACTGGAAGTAGACTAAATTATAACGATGTATTTTTTTTATACAAGTTTCACTACACTCAACAAAGGGGTTTTTTTTACTAAAAAATGTATATTTTTTTATTAAATGAACTAGTTATTTCATATCATACAAACATAGAAGTTAGTTTTTCGTAAAAATATTTACTAGTATCTTAGGGCGTATAATTTTAACATACCGAAATACATCAGAAACAAAACGGGGTTTTACAGCAATTATTGCAAAGTTTAGAATTCAATTTAAATAAGTTCGCGACCCTTATTGGAAAATTGCGGTAGGAAACGAGACACCGGAGAAAATCTCGTAAGATTTTACAACTTTCTCATCTGACGCGATGTGATGATGATATCTTTTCTATCAACTCTTTCATTTTTTTATATTGTCCGAGGATTTATTGTAAATTGCCTCAAAACCTAGTCAAATAAATAAAGACAATTTAAATTTCATGGTTATAGTATTTTTTAATATAAAAAACTACTGTTATTCTTGAAGATTGAAATATTTCTAATCTTTATACAGTTTAAGATGTTAAGCAACATTGAATTTAAATTCACGTCATATATCCATTGTACAAACTGTAATCTCATGTTTCTAAAACCGTTTTGAACATATTTGGTTCCCACTGTTTGCAGAGTAGTTATTTGCTTTAGTAAGTAAACAACAGGATGTAATTATAATAAGTAACATTTAAACTAATAAAAAAAAAATGATAAACGATTATTGCTTTGCAGATTTAATATAAATCAAAATAAACTACAACCTGCTTAGATTAAATAGTCAAACCAGTGATTGTTAAGGTATAGGTTATAAGTGAATTGTAAACATTTTCATAGGTTATCGTAAATAGTGAAAGCATTGCATTTTCAAATTTTAATGATAATTAAAGAAGTATCTATATACAAAATAAAAAAATTAAAAATTAAATATCCTATCTTGAAAACAATTATAGTTGTGTAAAATCTGTTTTGTTGCAAATTTGTAATACATTAAAATCAATAACAATAAACTTAAACTAAACACATTAAGTCTACGAGAACTATTTTTGAATGTAAGGTGAAATGTGAAGAAATGAACATTGATTTGATCAATGTATTTTGTAATCGATCTTTAAAGCTTCCTCCGTTGCAAAGCTTAATGAATAAACACTTTTTACTTATTTAGTCTAAGAAAGATTCATTATTTTAATTTTATTTATTTTTTTATATTAATTCCACATATTATTATGTAGTTTTTATTGAAAACGTTTTCCACATTTTATACTGCTTGAATAAACATTCATTCATTCATGGACTTAACTTAATCACCATAAAATAATCATAAAACTTAGTAAAAACGTTACAAGGCAGATAAGAATGTTTGTGGTTTTGTTTTTGGTCTTGGGCAACTGACTTTAGTTAAGTGCTTGTTATCGTAACGTAATCTTCAAGATCAAGAGCAAAGTTTGATCATTTGACAGCAACTTGAAGCTTTTAAAGCCAACTTATCCCACTTGCTGGCAACAGACTCCCGAAGTTGTATCTTTCACAACTAGAAGATTTGCACTTAACAAAACTGAGGAAATTTGCCATTAAATATTTAATAATACGAATATAAAATTTAAACATAAGTAAATATAATAACTGCCATTTTTATTCAGGATACGTATAGTAAATAAAAACTGTTATCAAATACTACTTAAGATTACGTGAAATATCCTATGCTAGGGGTTTTAGAATCCACATGTTAAAGGAATGTAAAAAAAAAAAACAATAGTTAGTTAGGACAGTAACTAAATATTCTGTGGTCTAATGTTTATTAGATATATAACAGGTGTTACAATTTCTGTTGGACTACTTTACAGTGGTTTATTTTTAGGGCAGCCTTCAAAAACTCAGCACTTTTTAAGTAAAAGTTTATGCAAAGCTATTCACGAAAAATATTATGCGATTAAATTTAAAATTTCATAACTTTTTATACAAATTGTGAAACACGTTTTAAGAACTCTCAAACGATCATTGTCTACTCTCATAAAACGTTGCTTGATTCTGTTAGTAGTTTTGAGCTCCTCTCTTTGGTTTGATCAATTAGGTCTTATTCATTTCGCATTTTTTTGTCATAACTTTAGTGTTTAAAAACGAACAATTTTCATTATTACGGGAATATGTGTACAGCTTATATGTGTGTCATTCTAATAACAATATTACAAATAATATTTTTGTTGTCATCAGAAATAAAGCTTTAAATATCAGAATAAAACTAAAAGTCACAATTGGTTTGCCTGTGGATGTCACTATCCGAGATTTGCTAATAGTAATGACAGAGAATTTTTAGAAAATTTAATGGTTATCGCATTAGCCTCTACAACGGCAAAAATATTCCAAGCTTAAGTTTCTACAAAGCAATATACGATTTTTTACACAAAAAATTTTTTTTGTGTTCTTCAATATCAATTTTTGATAATCTAAGTTAACAGCCCAACCATGTTAAATCAGAGCGACAGTAGCCTAGCCGTAAGCAATGTTCCAGCTTGTACAATCAACCAAGTCTGTTCAGTGATTTGTTATTCAAATGATCCCATGAAGATACCAAATTGTGAATTACACTAAAATTATTGATGTAGATTGTAGTAAAAATGTTGTTTTACTACTGCAAATTGTGATATGTTTTACACCATTATATTTTGGGGGCACATCGCAACTCATTACATATGAGTTCCAACTAATTGGGACCCAATGTTTGTACGTTTATTTAAATGTTAAATGAGGGCTTATAAGTTTATAGATTACATCACAGCCTGTATATTCGCGTGATGTCATCATCGGTACAACCACGCAACGGGAAATGAAGACAACTTGATAGAGCTTAATCGGAAGTTATCCCTCTAGCCATTTGCATTTTTAACGCTATAAGGTTGTACTAAAAATTAATTATTGCTTACAAATCATTGCATATTTAACACGAGATATATTGGAAGCTTTCAATACTCCATGAATAAAGTGAATACACTCAATCAGAGCCACAGTTCTTTATTATTTTTTGCTATGTAAAAAAATAAAAAAATACATTAACAGATTGAAAAAAATATTTAAAAAATGATATCAAAAGTAGATTTTTTTAAATCCTTTCAACATCTTAATCCAGTATTTAATTTATACAAAACAATCTATTTAAGTCGTCAAAAAACATTATTCATTGTAAGCTTGCTAACTCTTTACATTTCTATTTATGCGATCAAATGATTACTGTAGTTTGATTTCATGCCAGGGAAATTGAAATAGAACACGTAAGGTTAGGTTAGAACCTAACATAACATAACTTGTTCTATTATAGATTTATTTAAGTCATAAGTCATAAGTCATTTAGTCATTTATTTGTTATTTGTTCTATTCTAGTAAAAATAGCCTACTACATAAAATACCCGAGTAAAAATTATGAGGTATTTAGAAATTATTAAGGATTTAGAAATATTGAGCTAAAATAGATGTCAAGAAATTTAAGATCACCCCTGTACATATTATAAAGAATCCAAATTATTAAAGGATTTTAAAGAACAGCTTATTTCCTATGTGAGAACAGTCTCTATTTTCCAGTAGGAATATATGTTTTTGGTTGAAACCCTTCTTGACCAGCATACATTTATCCTCCTGTACATAATAACTCATACATTTTTACTTTTATTTTCAACGGGCTTTTTAATGAACGTAAGATGTTCTTGTTAGGATCAGGTATTATACAACCTATTTTAACTTGGATTTGTTTTAAGTTAGTATGAAATGACATAATGATAAAGACATCTTTATAAATAAGTATATCTATCTCATAAGCCAATTGAATGTATTATCCTAGACTTATGACAGATTCATTACAGATTACAAGATGCCGTGACGTCATCATCATTGCCTTCACGCAAGCCGCGCCTTGGCACCGGAAATTATGACTTTATAGTAAGGTTGGAGCTTCAGTAAGACTTCCAATTTTTTTCTTTGCAGTTTTAGTCAATCATGTTCTTTAGATGTTTTTAGATGATAAATTCATAGTTAATAATTTATTGTTTTACTCTCAGAAACTTATTGTTTCGAGCTTAAAATCCTCCATGTATATAGTTATCTGTTATATAAACCAAACCATGAGTCAATTGCCTTAGGTTAAAAGTTGTACTTTTTGGTTTTTTCTATTCGCAGTAACCATATAGCAATTCTGATCCCAATTCTGTATGAAACATGCTTCTTGAGAACTTAAGTTGATATGAGAACGTACTCCTTATACAAAAAAGAAGTTACATGGGAATAATTAATAAATATATAACAACCAAAGTTCATATGACTCGTAATATGTAATGCTTTTATTCACACATAATCTTTATGAGAAACTCTATTTAGGTGGAAAAATTGTACCTAATTTCAAGATATTATGTGACATCAGAGACCAATTAATTGCTTAACGATAACTTTGTCAACAAGATCTAACACTCTATTATAAGTTTCTGATCCCTTTTTGTTCATGTTCTAAAGTTAACAAAGTTAAAGGCTACATTCCAACTTCATATATAGGGATTCAGGCATGATTAACGCACTTTGGAGAATTCCCTAACATAAAATCATCTTTTATTGCTTTAGACCAGTAACGTTAAAAAAATTTCTAAAATAATGGTTTATGATTTTACACGTTCACGTTGCCTACCAACCGCCACACACCTCTGTATGCCGGTCTTTGCCAGACCTGGTAGTAAAAGTGGTAACTAATCTTTAGTGGTAATAATTTAACACTTTGTTATTCATCTCAAAACATATTTATTTAATGTAAATAATTATTTAAAATTAATTTCAAAACTGAAAATTGTATACTACTCTCGTTAGTTTTAACATTTAAAAGATCCGTCGGTACATGTAAAGATAGTACAAACTTTGACGTTAAAAATAAACATTTAACAACTTATTTTTAACTTTATCGATTTAACGAGTTCCAAGGATACATCTTTCTCGCCACATTTAATGAAATAAAAGAGATGAAATTTGTTCTATTGCATCACTTAAGAAGTCGTATTTATTCTACACAAAATAAGATTAGTATTGCGTAAACTAAGTTTTGTGATAGCTTGGAAGTCAGAAAGGGTTGAAATAATCATTAAGTAGCCTAAATATCAAATTTCAGTTTCAACGTAAGTTTACAGTAACTTTGTTAATTAAAACTTTAGATAATCCTCCAAGAGAAAGATCAAACTTTGAATTCATTATATTAAAGGTTATGACTGTTAATAATATAATGACAAAAGCATTATCGGATTTTGTTGCAGGACAGGTCAATAAGTAGCATTATAAAGAATTAAACTTAATTTAGTTCAATTTGATTTAAAAATAAAAGTATTTTTTGGACCTAAGCAACACATGTAAATATGTTACTTTTATCAAATAAATGAGTTATTGAGATTTTGAGTATATTTTCATAAATATTTTTTACAATCTTATATAAAATTTGGGTGTTATCAAGATATAAATTAAATAAATAAATATTTCTTTGTTAGCCTTCGTTTATCTGATACATATAAGATTTTCATAACAACTACGGTCATTCAACGAACACTACTTAACTACCTAATTATTATATCTTTTAGGCGCATTTAAATTAAAACTTAAAGGTATTGCTAATAAACTTAGGCTCTCGGGAAGTTCGTTTACAAATTGGGGGGGGGGGGGCTATAAAATTTTACTTGATATGTGTATAGTGAACAAATTATTGTGTAATATCAAATAATTGTAGGGAATTAAAATTCAATAAAAATTAGGTTCTGCAGAAAAAAACTTTGATTTCCTACATGAAAACCTAACTTGAAAAATACACTTTTGTACTTATGATAATGATTGTAGAAGGATAATCTTCATAAATACTGAATGATCATATCAATCGTAATACTAAGGTACTTATTAATTAAGCCATACAGAGTATGACACATTGTGAGACAATTAATAAGCAGGTCTAGTCTGTAGGGGGTCCTTAGTTAGACTCCCCCGGAAGGTACTATTATACTGTAACTCCCTGATGAACAAATCATTTAATATCATTTTAATTTTAACTATATAACGTATTTCAAATAACAGTTTGGGATACACATATAAAAAAAAAAATGTTTGATTTGTTTAGTTATTTACTTACAGTACTTCCTTAATAGTTTACTAGTATTGTAGAAGGCCAGTAATAGTCGAATAAGTGTAATGATTTGTAATTATAATGGTAAAAATATTAATAAAAATATGGCCAAGATAAAAATTGTGCTGATAATAATTTGAAATCGATGAAAATATATTTCGAGTTTTAACTATACAAATATTTTCCCTGAGATAAATATAAGCTTTTGAATATAACAAAATCAGTAGCATATTTGTTGGCTATCGTATGCCAAATAGAATATGTTTTTTGACATTTTACAAGACTGCTGAAAGGGGTTATCATTAAATACTTATCCGCGCCTAACTTCGAGCTGTTGTTCTTAAATACTTAAGAAGCTTTTGCTGAACATGTTACAACTCATCGTTATGTGGATAGCGAGGTCGTTGACATCCTTAATCGATCGTTACTAGAAGCCTAATGCTTTTTTGGAGTTTATCGCATAGAACATTACTGGGCTAAAAAAGAGCCGTCTAAACATTCTACAATATTTTGTACTCTTTAAACGGCTCTTAAAGTATGCTTACAACTTATAAAAAATTGACAATTATAAAAAAGTTACAACTTGTAAAAAAATCTTCGTTCGTCTTGATTGACATTATATTCATAAATAAATTTAGTAATTTTAGTTTATTTCAACACGATAGCTGCTATGCCAACGTACCCATGTCTAACAATGAAGAAAATGTTTTACAATTTAAATACAAACTGATACTTTTTAACTGATACTTTATTAATGTAAATCTACGATATCATGTCTAAATTAAATATATTTAAAGTAGATAAAAAGACTAGTTGCTGCATTTTCATAAAAATAATCTAAAAAATATTAAGTAAAAAAAAGAAAATACCGTATAATTATTTCTATAGTAAAAGCATATTTTTAATATAAGTTTAGACCTATACTACACATACAAATATATTACATTTTTAATATGTTTTTTGGGAACTGTGAGCCTCAAGTTACATCAAATCCTGACTGAAAACCTTTTTCCTCCCTTTTAACGACATTCCTATACACAACTCTCCATGTTTATGATTTAGTATGATTAGTTTTCGGAGCAGCTCACAAAATTTGATTTCACTTCGGTTCACAGGTAAATTAGGTTTTCGTCCGGTGTTGTGTATGATACTGTGTCTCAATTATGAATCCGTCCCTGTTGTATGATCAACAAAACAGGCTACATTCACCTCCAGAAATATTGGATATTTTCCTTTGCACTGAAAACAGGCAAAAACTATCAGGATAAAGAAATATTTAAAGACACAGAATGTGTTTAGTCAAATTTGTAAAATGATCTTTTAAGTATCTTTCTCGTTAAAACGATTAAAAGATTATCGTATCAATAATATTTCAAACGTTTTAGAGCTCAAAAACTAATAATTTAGTATATTGAAGCGTTGTTATGCGAGAAAATTCCAAAAAATAGTAAATTTAAAATCCCCGATATGAAGATTTACTATCTGTCACTCGACAATCTATCACTCGATGGGTCTTTGTGTTTGAAATTTTTTAGTTTCCCCCAAAATCCCCCATTTTGGGGATGAACACCAAGTGGCGGTTATGCCCAAAAAGTACTTCATAACATGCCATAATCCCCGATAAAATCCCCATGTTATTCTTATGGGGAATAAGTAAACTGTTGTAACTTGCTTTTTATGGATGTATTTTAATAGAATTTTGCAAATTTGTTTATACTAAGCGATCAACATTCCAATTAAAAACATACCTTATTAACTTCTCTGTAGCAGCAAACCTAAGTACTCATTCAAATTAATGTTATTCATATAGGAAACTAATGTGACAATTTTAAGAACATATTTCAGTGGAAATCCAACCAAACAAATGGAAATTCGCTTAGTCTGCAGGTTTGCTGTGGCGGGGGTATTTAGTAATTACTTACTGATAATTATCTTGTGTTTATTTCTTATTCCAGCTATTTATCTGTTAGATAAATACGCATTTAGTGCGTAGGAATCAATAAGAATTACGCTGTTAAAACAGATATCTGTTTAGTAATTATCAAATACCATTTATTATTTTTGACGTCTTTCCCCATAAGGAAGACACTTTTTCTGAATGGTGCACTACAAGACCTAGACCCGGAACCAATTTAACTTTTCATATTCATGTCCCTAGTAGCTAAAACCACTTTTCGTAAACCTTTTACATGTACAACCAAGGAATATGTGTTTTTGTTTAACCCCTCTTGACCAGCATATATAAATCCCATTGAACATATAATAACTCATAAATCTTTATTTTAATTTTCAACAGGCGTTTTAATGAACGTAAGATGTTAAGATGTGTAAGATGTAAGAAATTATGACTTTATAGTAAGGTTGGAGCTTCAGTAAGATTTCCAATTTTTCTTTTTGCAGTTTTAGTCAGTCATGTTCTCTCAGTCATTATAATATGAAGTTTTTAGATGATAGAATCATAGTTAAATAGTTTGTTGTTTAACTCTCAGAACCTTATTGTTTCGAGCTTAAAATCCTTTATGTAAATAGTTATCTGTTATATAAACCATGAGTTAATTTACTTTGGGTTAAACCGTCTGCTTTTTTGGTTTGTTCTATTCAGAGTTAACATATAGATATTCTGATCCTAATGCTGTATGACACACGCTTTTTGAGAACTTAAGTTAATATCAGAACGTACACCTTTTACAAAAAAACAAAGTTACATGGGAAAGAACCACTCGTAATATGTAATGCTTTTATTCACACATAATCTTTATGAAAAACTCAATTTAGGTGGGAAAATGGCACCTCATTTCAAGCTATTGTTTGACGTCAGAGATAGATTAATTGCTTAACGATAACTTTGTGTTAACAAGATCTAACACTCTATTATAAGTTTCTGGTCCCTGTTTGTTCATGTTCTAAAACTACCAAAGTTAAAGGCTACATCCCAACTCAATATATTGGGATACAGGCATGATTAACGCACTTTGGAGAGTTCCCTAACATAAAATCATCTTTTACTGCTTTAGATTGCTTTAAAAAAAAATCAAAAATAATGGTTTATACTTTGACACGTTCACGTTGCCTACCAACCGCCACACACCTCTGTGTGACGGTCTTTGCGAAACCTGGTAGTGAATTGGATAAGGGGATACGCCACTATCTCCAACTTTTTTTGTATTATTTAATTTTTGTCAACCTAGTTAGTATATTTTGTTTATACTAGACTTACTTAGAAGGTTTAGGTACAAAAATATTGAATTTTTAACTTATTTACTATATTTATATGCGTTTTTAGTTTTTTAACCAAAATTTTTAAGAAGTCGTTATTGAGAATAACTTTTCAACTACTGATCGGAATGACATATTCTATTTATTTCCTGATTCAGGATGAAATAATGAGTAATTCTGTGTATAATCGTTATGGTAACTAAAAAAGGACACCTTTTATTCAAAATATAAAAGAGCTGAAATTTTTTTAAAAATGTTTGCGTAAACATTAATATTTTTAGTAAATGTAATGCTATAGGGCTTACTATACACACAATCATTTATTACTATATAAAGAAGGTCTGGTGAAAATTTAAATACTATAAGTATAGTACTAACGGAGTTACTCAAACTTTTGTACAATAATAACCTAAAAAACACGGTATTGAGATAATCGCAGGTGATGTAACAGGTGGTTGGCAGGAGAAAAATTCCCATAACTACACTAATTTATTATTTTATATTATATGTAAAAATAGCAAAGTACTTATTTTGTTTTAAATACATGTACCCTACTTTATACCTTCATAATACATAATTATGATACACAATTAAAAGTGTAAATATCAGGAACAAAAAAAATAGTCCAAAATTTTGTGAAATTGCTGGTTGCGGCGTTTTATATTTAATTTTTTTTTTTACTAGAAGGAGTTGTCAGATTGGCAAACAATTTTAGCTAAATGTTCACATTTAAATGGCCTATCTAAAAATGCAACTTTTGGAAAATGTAAAAAAAATTAAAAATATGGCCTACAGATAGTGGCGTATCCCCAAATACACAGTGGTAATCATTTAAGACTTTGTTATTCGTCTCAAATCTGATTTGTTTTATGAAAATAAATATTTAAAATTAATCTAAAAACTTAAAATGTAGGCCTACACAACTCTTGTTAGTTTAAAAATTTTAAAGACTCTTTGGTACATGTAAGGATAATAGAAACTTTGACCTTAAAAATAAACATTTTAAAACTCATTTTTAACTTTATCGATGAACATTTTTCAAGAAACCTTTGAGCTTGAAGGAAAGATTTTTCTCTCCAAATTTAAAGGAATAATAGAGATGAAATTTGTTCTATTGCATCAGTTAAGAAGTCGTATTTATTCTACACGAAATAAGATTAGTATTGCGTGAACTAAGTTTTGTGATAGCTTGGAAGTCAGAAAGAGTTGAAATAATCATTAAGTAGCCTAAATATCAAATTTCAGGTTCAACGTTTACAGTAACTTTGTTAATTAAAAGTTGTTATGATCATCCTTCAGGAAAAGATCAAACTTTGAATTCATTATATTAAAGGTTATGACTGTTAATAATATAATGACAAAAGCAGTATCGGATTTTAAAATTGTAGCGGAACAGGTCAATAAGTAGCACTATAAAGAATTACATTTAATTAAGTTCAATTTGATTTAACAATAAAAGTAATTTTTTTTGGACGTAAGCAACACATGTAAATGTGTTTCTTTTATCAAACAAATGAGTTATTGAGCTGTTTACTATATTTTCATCCCATTTTTGTACAAACACAATATAATACAATCTGAGGTTTATCGAGACATAAATAAAAAAAATAAGTATGTCTTTATTAGCCAACGTTTTTCTGATCAATATAAGATTTTCAGAACAACTATGGTCATTTAACGAACACTACTTAACTGATCTTAATGATTAGTTAAGTATGGCTTTTAAGAAGTTTTTAAATAAAGCTTACGTATTGCTAATAAACTTAGGCTCTCGGGTAGTCCGTTGTACAATGGGGGGGGGGGGGGGGTTAAAATAGTATATGATAGGTGTATACAATATGTGTACAATTAGGTTCTGCAGAAACAAAATTTGATTTCATAAAGAAATATCAAACTAGAAAAATACACTTATGTACTTATAATTACAATTGTAGAAGGATAATCTTTGTATTCACTGAATGTTTATATAAATTAATCGTGATACTAAGTCACTTAATTAATTAAGCCACACAGAGTATAACACATTATGAGACAATTAATAAGCAGGTCTAGTCTGTAGGGGGTACTTAGCTCTACTCTCACGTACTGTTACATCGTAACTCCTTGATGAACAAATCATTAAATGTCATTTTAATATGACTATATATAATATTTCGAATAACAGTTTGGGATACACATATAAAAAAAAACAAACCTGTTTGATTTGTTTAATTGTTTACTTACAGCATTTCCATATTGTAGAAGACCATGTAAAAGTCTAATAAGTGTAATAATTTGTATTTATTATGGCAAAAGTGTGATAAAAATACTTTACCAAGATTGCTGATTCGCCAACATTGTGCTGATAATAATTTGAAATAAATGTTAATATATATTTATTTATATTTATATTTGACTTTTAACTATCAAATTATTTACTCCAAGATAAAAGTAAACTTTTAAATATGACAAAATCACTAGCATATTTTTTGGGCATCATATACCAAAGAGAATATGTTTTTTGACGTTTTACAAGAATGCTGAAAGGGGTTATCAGTAAAAACTTATCACCACCTAACATCGAGCCTGTTGTTCTTAAATACTTAAGAAGCTTTTGCTGAACTTGTTACAACTCAACGTTATGTGGATAGCGAGGTCGTTGCATCCTTAATCGATCTTTACTAGAAGCCTAATGCTTTTATGGAGTTTATCGCATAGAACATTACTGGGCTAAAAAAGAGCCGTCAAAAGATTCTACAATATTTTGTACTCTTTAAGCGGCTCTTATAGTATGCTTATAAGAAAATTGACAAATATAAAAAAGGTTACAACTTTAAAAAAAAATCTACGTTCGTCTTGATTGACATTATATTCATAAATAAATTTTGTAACTTTAGTTTATTTCAAGACACTAGCTGCTATGCCATGTACCCATGTCTAACAATAAAGAAAATGTTTTACAATTTAAATACAAACTGATATTTTAACTGATACTTTATTAATGTAAATCTACGATATCATGACTAAATTAAATATATTTTAAGTAGACGAAAAAAATAGTTGCTGCATTTTCATAAATTTAATCTAAAAAATATTAAGTAAAAAAATTAACATATAATTATTTCTATAGTGAATATATTAGTTAACTGTTAATATAAGCTTAGACCTATATTACACATAAAAATGTATTAAATTTTTAATAATTTTTTTGTGAACTGTGAGCCTCAAGTTTAAAAAAATATATGATAAATATAAAAATTATAATATTTTTACATCAAATTCTGACTTAAAAACCTTTTCCCTCCCTTTTAACGACATTCCTATACACAACTCTCCATGTTTATGATTCAGTATGATTAGTTTTCGGAGCAGCTCACAAAATTTGATTTCACTTCGGTTCACAGGTAAATTAGGTTTTCGTCCGGTGTTGTGTATGATACTGTGTCTCAATTATGGACCCGTCCATGTTGTATGATTTACAAAAAAGGCTATGTTCACCACCAGAAATATTGGATATTTTCCTTTGCACTGAAAACAGGTATAAGCAATCAGGATAAAGAAATATTTAAAGACACAGAATATGGTTAGTCAAATTTGTAAAATGATCTTTTAAGTTTCTTTGTCGTTAAAATAATAAAACATATTTTTATCAAGAATATTAAAAATATTTTAGAGCTCAAAAAAACTAATAAGTTAGTATATTGAAGCGTTGTTATGCGAGAAAATTCCAAAAAATTGTAAATTTAAAATCACCATGTTATTCTTACGGAAAATAACTGTTGTAATTTGCTTTTTATGGATGTATTTTAATAGAATTTTGCAAATTTGTTTATTTCATACTAAGCTATCAACATTCCAATTAAAATCATACCTTATTAACTTCTCTGTAGCAGCAAACCTAAGTACTCATTCAAATTAATGTTATTTATATAGGAAACTAATGTGACAATTTTAAGGAAATATTTCAGTGGAAATCCGACCAGACAAATGGAAATTCACTGAGTATGCTAGTTTGCTGCGGCGGGGGTATTTAGTAATTACTTTGTGATTATTATCTCGTGTTTATTTCTTATTCCAGCTATTTACCTGTTAGGCCCTTATTAGACGAGGCAGCCAAGTTGCGCAGCCAGCCGGGCAGCCAGTCGGCCAGCCAGTCACTGGGCATTGGTTCTTATGGAGCTTATTACACGAGGGCAGCCAGTTGCGCAGCCACTGTTTGGCTGCCGGCTGGTTGCCGAGCCCGGCGACCGCACAGGCAACCACTGGCTGCTCGGTCTGGTCGCGCTCCTGTGTAGTTTACGGATCTTATTATACTGGGCAACCAGTCGCCCGTTGCCACACATCAGTAATAGTGGAAACACACCAGTTCACTTGTGGAAGTGCGTTCATCTCATTATCATCTGCGCAAAGTTCGTCGAAAAGGGTGTAATATAATCTTTTTTCTGTTCTTGATGAAAGAATAGGATGTATATGCATTCTCCTCTTCCTTCGTCTTCTATTTTCATGAGTAGCAAAAGAAGCAAATATTCATCTCGCATTCTGACAGCGTCTCTCCCCAACAGAACTGTTCCACCAACACTGTTCCACTGTCAACAAGAGACTGGCCTAGTTGGTAATTTTGTGGCTGCCCTGTGGCTGCTCTACTGGTTGCTCTACTGGTTGCTACGCTAGGCAGCCAGACAGGCGACTGGCTGCCCGGCTGGTTGCGCAACTTGGCTGCCTAGTCTAATAAGAGCCTTAAGATAAATACACATTTAGTGCGTAGGAATCAATAAGAATTACGCCGTTAAAACAGATATCTGTTTAGTAATTATCAAATATCATGTATTATTTTTGACATCTTTCCCTATAAGGAATAAACTTTTATTTAATGTAGCACTACAAGGCCTAGACCCGGAACCAATTTAACTTTTCATATTCATGTCCCTAGTAGCTAAAACCACTTTTCGTAAACCTTTTACATGTAAAAATATGTTTATGTGTGTCCATGATTAATAATTTAATAAATGTTGGTCCAATTCGGTACAATTTGGAATGCATGTGTAGAGCAGGATGAACTTGACGGGTTTCACAAACCAGCGTGATTAAGTAACAGTAACAGGGTGTTATGACGTCTACCATCTACAAAAAAATCATATATTAAAAAAAATCTCTAATTTATTTTTATTAAATCAAATATTCTCACAACCTCAAATAAAGCTCACACGAAACTGTAACATGTCTGAAACATTTTATAACACTCAACCCAACACGTAGCAGACAGCTGAGTTGAAACCAATCATCAATCTAAGGTTCCTTTCAGCTGATCTTTGGCGGTCTCACAACCTTACAACTTCACATCCGGTGAGAGACTCAAGAGTGAGAATAAACGTAGTATTTCATACAGTTATATGATTAGTCGACTCTGCCATACTATGAATAAAACCTTAACCTCACTGCACAGAAAGCAAATTATATCTAGTCCATATTAAGTACGCAACGTTACTTCAATTTTTTTTCTTTTTTGAATCTATCTATCCATGAACGAAAACAGGCTACACAGAACACGCGGAAGCCATCCAATAAGGGTTCCCTGTTTTTTTTTATGAAATGTTGTATCCGTTGAATGTATACCGTTAATTTGTTACCAATGACCTAATCAAATGTTAAAATGTGATAATATTATAATTCGTATAACAACTCTTTATTATATTAGGAGTTATAGAAAAACCTATTATAAAAAGGTTATTAAGACTCGAGTTTTACAGGTCAAGTACAAACTACAATGCTATGGAACACCGCATTTACAGCTTAATTAACTAGACTCAACTTGTCCGCTTAGGATTAGGCCAGTGTAAACCAATGTACTTACATGCTTGTAACAACAATGTATAATATATATCCTCCTATATATCTGTATAATCGTAGCCTGATAGTAGCGTAGGCACTTTAGAGTGCTATTTGAAAATTAAACCACATGACAACTTATTATTTGTGGTATTCTAAGTGAATAATTTTATTTTGAGCTACATGACATTTTCTTAACATATTCTTAACAGTATTATAGCAAACCTATTCTCATTATGTCAATTGCCCACTTAAGGTATATACTTTGAGCTGCAACTTACTTCTACAATATGTTTTTATCTCTTTCACCAATCAAACCTAAAAATCGGGAAAAAATTGTCCTTATTAAGTGTAGTGTCGTGTTTAAAATTCACAGTTTTAAACAATAAATAAATTGTAACCGTTTATTCTGTAAATTCTGAAAACATGTGCTTAGGTAATAATTGTTATTTATTATGATACGAGAGTCAACACTCTCGTATAACAAAAGAGACAAATTGTTCGACAGCTAATCAACTAAACAATGTGTGTTGTTTATCTATAACAGATATAATCATGTCAGCGTATCTCTGATTGTGTACACTGTTTAATGCAAACATATGTTGGAGTTGTGTATTTAAGTAAATGCCTTCATTTTATTGTAACTATCGTTATTATTTTCACTTAAGTATAATTACTAGTCTTGACAGTATAAGTAAACAAATAACAATCGAAAACATATACACGTTTGTTTAAGAAGACTTAATAAACCATTATAAAGTGTTTAGGCAGAGTGATAACTTTTAGACTCTTCCATACGTACCTTGAAATATGATTTAAGATGACCGATTCGAATACTATGTAGAAAAGAACGTAAATTATCAAAATACGAATTTTTAAATTGCAATTTCATTTAGGCCAACTAAACCAATGGATCTCTTATAGTTCAGGAAATAAACAAGTTTTCCACCTTAAATGTATCCACCACATTTTTTTTTCTAGTAAATTCTGTGACACAAATCTAATTCAACTTAACAGTTGCTACAGTGTTAGTAGTTACACAACACAAAGATCAATCTGATCACCTTGTTAATGCTTTTAGTCACGTGGTTGACATTTGTTTGTCCTTGTTAGTGGTGAATTCAAATTCAAATTGAATGCATATATGATGAATTGATTTAAACGACAATAACTGTAACGTAAAATTAGTAAATTGTGTTTCGCTGTAAATATTTTACACAATTTTGCTACCACTTCACTAGACAATTATTTATTTTATTTGTAGGCTAATTGTGATATTTTGAGATCTTGTCCCGTTAAAAACATCCAAATCAAAACTTGTTATAATTCGCAACAATATTTTTTATAACTAGACGAAGCTGGTAAAATTAAGATGCAATAATTTGTAGTTCCGAATAATTAAATAAACAAGGTATTATGATAGAGAGTGAAAGTTTGTAAACTGAGACTGAGAATCGTGGGGAGTTTTTGAGACTTTTTAATTAAATTGTTAAGTAATTATTTCACTTCAAACTCTCTACAGATTCGAACGAGCTTTGCTACGGCCACTAAGAATTGTAAACGTGTTTAATAAAATAAAATTGATAAAAACATTATTCATAGATTATTTGTTATGTTATGTTAGGTTATAAAACGAGATATTCGAGTAAACCCTCTCGTTGAACAAAAGCTACAAGTTGTTTGACATCAGCCAATTAACTAAACAATGCACGTTGTGTATTTACAACCGATATAATCTAGCTACTGTCACTATAATCATTTTGTATTCAGCCTTTATCATAAATATTTAAAATAAACTGATAATGAAATTCAAGTAAAAACCTCTAAAAGTCTACAAAATACACGTGTAGTAAAAATTTTCATAATATTTTACATTTGAAGTCAAATTAAAGCAGCTTAGATTGTTTAAATTTTAACAATATGAAATATGTTGTCTGATTATTAATTTTTTTTTTCATTTCTACTTGGAGTGTAATTGGTTCTGCAGTAAGTTAAATCAACTGCACAGGCTATTGTGATTCTTATTTTATAGCGCTGTGAAATCGAAGGTAAACGTCGTTGTAGAAGAGGTTCAATTTGGTCGTAAAATTGGTCTTTAAAAGTAATCATTGAATCTAAAAGCAACGAATAATTCAAACTTGCGTAGAATGTTGAAATGCATATTTAATTTGTTGACAAGTTCACTAAGCCCCCACTATGACTGCCTGTAAGGCAAATCTCTACTTGTAGAACGGAACTAATCAATAGGTTATTTTTAATTTAATATCCTTATTTGAAAAAAAATATTCTTTGTTGTTTAGAAAAATTTATATTTAAAACAGAAATCAATCATTGTAAAACACTCCTTGTCTTGTATATGCAATCATCATTCTATAAAGGTTTTCTCACTATAAAGTTTTTTTTTTAAGTGAATGTAAATAAATTAAACTTTTACCAGGCACATATTTTCCAATTCTACAATTTCTCCACCTTCCCAATGTTTTAGTAATAAGAAAAAAAGAAAACTAAACAAAAACAGGCAGACGAAATAGCTTTGTTGATTCCCTGTCGCAATGTAGACAAGTTATTTTCATAACTTATTATGAATTACGGTTAATGTTATAAGCCAACCACAAGACACACCACAAGTAACACCATATTAAATTAAATACATTCAATATTATTTTAATTTGACAAGTGATATTCTTATGACGCTTTTTAATGACAAAGAACTTTATATTTTTGCACAGTCCAATAATCGCTTCTAGTATAAGAGTCTAAAGGAAGTTCTAAAATAAGATAAACATAAGTTTTATGAGAGAAGACTGATACACTCCATCTGATACAACTGTTTCCTTCCATTATTTGGTGTAATTTATATGAAGCGCCAGATAAATCTCAGTTCTTATCTTTTTGCACAATATAAGTACCATATAACATTGACTGGCTATTAAGATAAGATTTTATAAACATTTTATGAACTCTCATTACTTGACATTGAAAGATATATTATGTTAACTTAAAATCAATTCATCATAACTAATATACAATACATACAGACAAATCATATACAACCTTTCCTTATAAATGGCATAGCAGTGAATTTCATCAATTTAGAACAAAACAATACTCTGCAGTAGTTTTTCCATGAAACAGACAGTTCCCGCATCGTGGTTAGTGAATGTGTGTCACTGTCAGTCAAAGTATTGTGGCCATTAATCTTGGACACACTGGTTTTTGTGCAGGCAAAATGGCTCCTCCTCTGGGTATATAGTGTTAAATATACAGTATTCGTTAAATATATATAAATATCATCACTTCATCCAAAACCATACGCTCTATGGTTACTTGTTGGTTGAATCATGTATTCGATAACAATTACAATTTTACATTAGACCCAAATACTATTTGAGGATACGTTTTAAAAGTCCTTATTCTTAGTCTGTATTGTAAATTTAGCAAATGCCTGTTCCGAATGCCTGACTTGACATAGCCTATTTTCATTGAAAGTCTTAAAAGTGTAAGAAAATGAATTTGAATGTCTAAAGTGTAAAACAAAAATTATAGATTAGTGAATAAGCGAGACTTAAGTAGTATCACATTTGAACTTGTATTATGGACTATTCTCAGCTTGTTGAATGGTTATGAAAGATTTATAAACTGATTAATTATACATTTTAAGCAATGTTATTACAGAAAATCAGAACATTGCTTAAATGTGTAAACGTATTTCTTTTTTTTAATGTTTCCTCTTCTAGTTTCCACAAGATGGTGAGAATATGAAACAAGAAAACAGAATAAGGATATAACAGATAGGAGTTCCTAGTGGTGTAAGAACTTTCCCTAAAATATACATCAGAGATATAAAAACGTTGAGTTTGACATAGGACGTTGCATTAAGGCCATAACTTGTATTTTACATTTCCCTTTTCTTCTCAGAGACAAATCGTCCCAAGTATGAATGTAAAACGTGTATATTTTCCAGATTCTTTCACATTTAACATATGATGCATAACACAAGATTACTTTTGATTACCTTGCATTACACATTCATCTTAAAATAAAGCAAATAATGCAATGATACATAATTCTGCGTTAAATAGTACTCCTCTTACCAAAGGTTTCACTAGACATTTTGGAAGCATTTGTATAGTTAGTTATATGACCATAGAAGATCACCTGTGTATAAAACAGCTATAACTAAATCATTGCTGGATTGAAGTATATGTTTTTCGTTGTTTTTTTACATTTCGTAGAGACATAGAAAAGTTTGATTACTTGAAAAAAATATGTATAGAAAATCAGCCCTCGCTTAAATCTTCATAACAAATGTTACCCAAACCAGTTGAAATTTACATTCATAAACACACAATTTGGAACATTATTTTATCTCTCACCAATAAACTTAAGTACTTAATAATAAACTTAATACGAATAATTTTTACTATCTTGTTACCCCAAACAAATAGTTTTTAATTCAATGAAGGACAATCATTCGTTACTTACACCATAAAAATTATCTGAACACTATAGATAAGTAAATGTAAAAAAAATTAAAGTAAAAATAAATACACTATATCCTTTTTTTTCTTTAGGGTATTTTTGAGTATATTCCTATGGTAAAATGAAATAGATCAATATAAATGTTTCAATCAAACTGTTTATAGCTTGTCTTGATTAGACAAAGCTTGTCTGATGTCACAAGACCAAAGTCTAATCAACATCAAGAACAGACTTCGACTGATGGGAACTTAAAGTTGAGATCAAGACTGTCTGGAGACAATCCAAAACATAAAAAAAAACAGTAGCAATCTTAAAAATCTGTAGCTTACCTCACTATGTTTATCAAACTCTATAAGATGTTAACTAAATGTTAATAACCGTAGTTTATAGAGTTTTTGTATAAGATTTAATTTTAATATTGGCTTATTTATAATTGCATCATTTGTTGATTCATGTCTTATGATAGAGCTTTTAATGTTCGTTTTTAAATTATTGTATAGTGTGTAAAATTAATGTTCCATATTAAAACATTATATTTAATCTCCCCGATACTAGTTTCCATGGCTCGTTCAAGTTTGCTGCACGTCAACACCAAATTTCACGTGCGAGGAGACGTCGAGGGCAGGGAAAATCGGAGTGAGTGTTGGAAAATCACTTTTGGTACGTTTGTGAACGAAGTTTTTCATGGCGCAAAAATACACGTAGTGAAAAACTTACCTCAGTGAAAAAAATATATTTACTACTGAGCCTCAATATAAAAATAAAAACAAAAAGGTTATAGAAACCGATTTAACAACGTAAAAGGTATAAGTTCAAGTTCAAAGTCAATATGTTCAATGTGCAGTAAACATGCACTAGAAGATAAAAACAATCGAAAATATCTAATGCATTCCTGCATAAGTGCATTATGTTGTTCAAACTTTTAGTGTAAAACAGTGAATATAACTGATATTAATAAAGTAAATTATTAGTAAACATACACTAGGGTACGTAGACTAATAGATAACTGATTGAGAGCAAGGGATAGTAAATTTAAAGCAAAGGAAAACAGCTTTTTGTTCTTTCCTTGTACCAGGTTAGGGCTTGGGAAACAATTGCTTTCTTTGATCTAACCTGTTATCGAAAATAGCTACTTTCTGAACGGAGTGATGTAATGTATTTTTCATCACTCCTTAACGAAAGTAACTATTTTCGATAACAGCTGATATCAATGAAAGTAGTCGTTTCCCAAGCTCTAATTTAGGGCGAGGGAAAATCGATCAGCTGATTTTCCCTCGCTCTAAATTTACTTTCCCTCGCTCTCAATTAGTTCTCCATTTATTCACTACGCGCGCCAGTGTTTTGTTACGGTTTAATTTAATGATTTTAATCAGCTGTATGTATTTTTAAAAGTTGTGTTATTCTTTTATTTTGATGTTTAAACCAAATTTATTGAGAAATATACGTAGGTTTCTTTTTAGAAGATTTTATTTTATTTTGATGTTCAATCAAATTAATTGAGAAATCAAATTGTTTTAATATACTGAGGTCTGCTATTCTGTGTTTGTGTATTTTTGCGTCGTGATGAAAAGTATCGTTCATAACTCGTACCGAAAGTTATTATCCGGCACTTGCTCCATTATTCCCGTCCTCGGCTTCGCCTCGTACGTGAAAATAGCTCTCACATACTCGGCTTCGCCTCGCACGTGAAATCGGGGTTCCCTATGTTCGGCTTCGCCTCACACAAAAACTTGGGCGCGCGACGGAAAATGCCACTTTCGGTCCTAGTAATGAAATATACTATTCCTTCAGTCACTAAAATAACAGCAACATAAATCACATAATAGTACATCATTCCTAGTGTTGGGCTTTAATTATGAGCTTTCTTATATATGAAATGTATTACTAAACGTTATTCAGATTAATTTCTAATCATACACTAAGAAATAACAATGTAGACAACACATGAGCAATAGCAATATAAATAGTGCAAAAACGTACTATTTACACACGTAGTTGGGTGTGTTGCTAGCCTAGTGGTTAGCGTCTCGGACTTCTGTGCGGGAGGGACGGGTTCAATCCCCGGGACATCCACAAAACTTTAATGGGTAAAAAAAAATACTAGACTCGATGTCATAACTTATTAATGCGGCCATCATTGGCTTACTCGAGTGAATAGTAGTACCACTGACTTATATAGTCAATGACCCAACCATGTGATCGTTGATTCTAACGTAATGGCAATGCACTGTCCTTAGACACAGGATAAACCAGTAGTGAATGGTTATGGGCAGTTAAAAAAATCTTATAAAAATAATCAAATAAAATAAAAGATCTAACACATTCGAATACCGCCATTTCTGAAACGAACAGGAATAATGTATGACTGCCAATAACCGGATGAATGATACGAAAATGGGAAAGTTCGAGAATAAATGTGGTTTGAAATTAAACCCAACGTGAAATATCACCCAATCACTATCATCTGTCAATACAATGCATAATCTTGTTTATATTTCATGCAATTCTTGCCAGTTAAATAGCTTAAGATTATAAAAAGAAAATAAATGCGTCAAAGTTCTTTAGCAAAACAATAAATTAGGGTAGTATATTTTTAGTATATTATATTATTTTATTGACACTTGGCCAAACGTTTTTTATTTGCCACAAATGTGTTGTATTTTTTGACAGTTCCTACGTTTTAGTGTTTTTGTAAAGCAAAGAAATGGTTTAATTATTTAAAGAAGAAGATTAAAGATGTGGCCCATGTATGATTTTAAATTTAGTTATATTTTAAGTTTGACTCAACCACACAACTACTTGCATTGTTTAGCATGTGAACAAAATGAAAATCAGCTGTTGACTCGTAATATGATCCATAGCATTGTTAATTAGCTCTAAATATAAAAAGAAAAAAATTTTGGAACATTTTTCTAATCAAAAAAATATATATTGCATTTCGTGACCTGTTGTGCCTTTACTTAAACGTCTTTCAAAGAGATGTAGGCTATTAGCACATAACAGTAGTTGTCAATATCAAATAAACCCGAAAAGGCATTTTACAACCTAATGACTCCCAAGCAGTGTAAAATGTAAAACATTGCTGTAAGTGTATCTGTTGAAAATGTTAGACTAAAATGGGTCCAAGAAGCTGGATATAGCTTATAAAAGTTTCCAACGGGGTGGCAAAGAAGAGTTCATGAACCACACACAATACATCATTATTTTGCAAGGGTTTATCTTAAAAGGCGTATAGCGTTAATTAAAAAAATAAAATCTGCAGTTATATATGTGGTGACGAAATTACAAACGATTTTATCATACCACTGAATATACGATAACCGATTATAATGTTTACTATTTAACAATTATCCCCAATATTGTCAGCAAACCATTAGTAGATACGTGTTTTATATTAAAGCTACCTCTTTACGGTTGAATTACAGTTTATCTTTCAAGAGCAGAGCTTTTTATATCGCATTTGCAACACCTGCCAATACCGTTTCCTTATTGGATTTACAAAATACAAAGTTTCATTTAAAAAGGGGGTCAAAATATACTTACTTACATATTTTAAGATATAAACTGTATGCAGTTTTAAGGTTGATGGTTTACATATTCCTTTATTTTTAAATACAAAATTATTTTGAAATTATGTGTTGTTAATTAGCCTGGTCTCTGACAAGGGTGACAATATTGTCTTGAAAAAACCTTCAAAAAATTAATTACCTTCTGAAAATTATGAGTTATTTTTGTTTGAAATACTGCTATAGGTATGGTGTAAGAATTTAAATTTTAAACTACAGAGTTGGTGCACTCTAAATATATTAGGGCATAAAATTCATAGCAAACAATAAATATTATATCCATTCATTTATTTAAAAGTAAAAGTAAGTTATTCAAAAACTAAATATTTCCTTTTGATATCATCATCTATATATTAAAACGTGACAGGGGTTTTTTCACGATTCTGAATCAACCATTTCATTTTCATGATTTTTCTGTTGAGAGTTATTTTGAAAGCTAGGGAATGTGTCGAAGCCATAACTTTAGTTTAAGGTTCAAAACAAAGGTACAGAAATAAGGTTTTATTTTTTTAAGTCTAGCAGCCGACGCTAATATTTTACAATAGCTTTTGGTATAATGGCATTTGCTTAACGTAACAGCTGTACATAATTGGACAGTCAGCATTTGTGACAAAAATTCAGCATTTGGATTAGGGTTGACTTATTTATAGGCCTTCTATTTGTAATGCTATAATATTGATAAGTTCATTTATTTGGTAAAGGATGACGGATTTTTTAAATATACATAGTAAAATACTAGATATTCTAATTTATTTTTTAGAGCAGTCTTTAAAATCTTGGGTTTGTTTTAGTGCATTATAATTTGTTTAAAATAAAAGCTGGATAAATATGAAACTATTCTATAGAACTACGAGGTTATTTCATTTAGTCTATGAATCTGTCATTGATTATAGGAAATAAGTAAGATTAGTATAGATAAGTAAGACGTAAGGTCATTGCTGTATACAAATTGATCTTTATAGAAAATCCTATGCAAATTACGGTAAGAGTAGGGAAATGACAATGTTTACATGTTTTAATTCGTCTTGGCAGCTTTTTTTACAAATATGTTTGACTGCTTAAACTTTGTTTGGATTAGTACCGAAAATATTTATGTTATCAAAAAAGGTGATCAATCATGAAATCATGATCATGAATCACAATTTTAAATTACTACCTCAAACTCTGAAGGGTTTTATCATTATATTATAACTGCTGAAACAGTTTATTTAAGTATATGCTATATCAGGTAGTTGTTCGATGGTTGAAAACACCCTATGAAAATCCAGGGGTTTGAGTAAAGTACAAGATATTTCCTTTATGATACTCAACTCAGAGATACCCAAAGCTTTTCCCCCTTATTTGACCAACCAAATTACTTGGGGAGAGGCCAGACTAACATTGGCTAGCATCCAATTTAAAATTACTCTGCCCACTAAACTACATTTTTTCCTATACTTCCTTTAAAACTTTAAAAAAACATTAACAGTTTTGAGTTATTGGTTGAATATTTATAGATTCTTACTTAACCCCTTAAAGTTAAATAATTATTTACGCATAGAAGATCAGAACACATCAAGATTATAACTTTTTCCTACAGTTACCTAACAATGTACATGTTCTCTCACTGATTTGAGAAAGCAAAGTGGCCAATTCGCTCATCAGTGAGACAATGTTAACATTGTCTCACTCTAATTACTTTGTTTCACTCACTCCAGATTTGCAACGTGAAGGCACGAAATAGTGAGCGCGTAACATGCAGATAAGGTCGTATGCGCGCGAAATACGTTGGCAGCACTGGCTGTAAATCAGCTGGTCAGCTGTTGTACTGTTGTATTATTAAATGCAATATTTAAAGTTCACTTCTGTGTAAAAACATGTCACGTTTCTTTACCAATTTATTTGTTTTATGGTAACTGTAGGAAAAATATAATGTGCAACTTGAGTGCAAAGTGCAATTGCATCACTCGAGAAACCATTCCTCACTCGCCTACGGCTCGTGAGTAAGTATTTCTCTCGAGTGAGTTAATTGGTCACTTTGCTCACTAGTTGCACAAATAACTATTAATTAAATATTAAAATAGAGATATTTGTTGATACATGAATGTGTTGTGCTTCTTTACTCCATGTCATTGATTGCTGATAGTGCACCTTTGTCAATGGATCTTGTATTTTAACTTCCTTAGGTTCTAGCCAAGTCTGATTCATCACCTCTTTCAGTGACATCTAACAGTTTTGGCTTGGTGGTGCCGTGCGTTTCCTCAGGGCTCCTGTGGCCTTCCAATTTTTCTAAATAATTATCTTCAGTGCCACCTGAATTTCTACATTCTCTCTTTGTCCGAGCATGACTTTGTATCTCTGTCACCTGTGTGTTTCTAATGTATATGAAATGGATTGTTTGATTGGAAAAACATTTAAAGCCTTAATTATCTTGAAAGTGAATAAATGATCATTTGATTACCCTATATATCTACCGTATTTGTATTGAACAAGATTACTATTACTATACGTTCTACATGAATGGTCGAAGTATGAACACTTTTTATTTACTTTATAAACGGATAAACCTTGTATAAGACCTTTGGATGCTTCAACGTCGTCCGATGTTCAGAATTACGATGTTACATTCTATAAGATTAATGTAGGCCAGACCTGCTATAATCTTAGTGTTTATGATTTAACCTGTTTATGTATAATCTAGTGTAATCTACGTTTAGTAGATTACGTTTCATAGTTAAGCTTAATACAGACATAAACCAATGGTGTTTACAGCACCAACACTATCGAAATAGGCTAATCAGACGTCATTATCTGTGTCCTTGTTTCCTACATAATTTATAATGCATACATAAATTTCGAAACTAATATTAAAGCTGTAAAAAATTGTAATGGAAACATAAATTATATTAAACTCATTTTTATAATTTAAAATATTTACTTATTAATGGCTAACTCAAACAAAATTTGTTTGTGTAAGTATATTTTAAATTTTTTTATGTACGTTCACTATGATTGAATATCTCACACGTAATGACTTAAAACATACCAATCAGCAGTTAATACTGTAATTAAATTCAATTTTGGGTTAACACAGCGAAAAATCCAAGCTGAAAAATATAGTTTAATGCATTTTATCAGTTTAAGAAGTACAATATTTTGTGAAAACGAGATGATGATAGATATACTTTTTAAGAGTTTAACAAATTGAAGGCATACCGATACTCTATACTAAATCTCATCTGTGTAAATCCCAAGTGATAATTAAAAAAATGCAACTGCATAAAAATATCGAACTTTGTCACGGGTTGTGATTAAATATTTTTCAGACACAACGAAGTTTCATACATTCGGAACCATACAGCATTACAACATTTATCTCTCTATCCCTCTTAATCGCTTAGATATGCAAACACCAATACACCTGGCACGTCTGTGTTATATCACCAACATTACAAGACGCGATATTACAGTCGTTATTGTATATTACATGAGTCCTACTTCTCTGGGACAAAGTACTACAGACTAGTGTTTGTGTATCATAACCAGGACTTGTCTTAAATTCGATACTTTTGACCAAACTTTTTTTTATATACAATTAAACTATATTAAGCTTTATAACAGATCTTTATTTTACTGCATAACGGTAAGATATTAATTGGACGCTGTCGATAAATTGGTTATAGAATGTGGTTTTCAAACAATTCATATAATATCTGGGGACGCCACCTAGGTGTGTATTTTAACACAAATACGAATGAATGAGAAAATCTGTATAGTTTTGTTACTGACTAAGATCAGCTAAGATTAGTAAGATCAGCTGTTTCATTAACCAAGATCATTAGTTTAAAGCACAATGATCAGGGACAGCTGTTTCCAGTACATAATCATCAAAAAGCCACTTATCTCAGGATCGTTTCCGAAACTGTTAAATTGTTAGGAGTGACTATAACCACTAAGTGGGATTATAATCTATTAAATAAATTTATGATGTATTATAAAAATAAATGTAGGCTATTATCTTAACAATTCCTATTGCTAAAACCCCGATTTATTAGGAAATCATATATCAAGCAAACAAATAATTATATCGAGAGCAAAATTTCTCAATACACTTAAAGACTTTCAAATTGATGTACCAAATGGACACGTTAAGTACTCTTGTATTTTACGAATACGTCGAAGCATTCTTTTTTCCGAACAGTTCAATATAAACAGTAGGCTAAAATTAAACAATGTATGAAATAAAAAAAACCCTATTAGACATACAAAAATTATCATTTCATATGATAAATTGTACAAACTTCTTACTTTGTGTGAAAGTTAGGTATATATAGTGTGTGTTGAACAAAAGAGAGCGATAGAGAAGCAAGAGAGGTAACAAGATTGTCTAGAAAATACTTCAAACAACTCAATTATTGTCGAAGAAGTGATTCTTAGAAAATTTGATAAGACAAGCTGTAAACCGAGAGCTAAAAATGGTTCCCATGCAGTAGTTAGTGAACAATGAAACTAATACCGTTTATTTTTTTATTTCATTTTTTCATATTTTACACAAAAGTAATTCATCCATCATATTATAGGGTAAAATAAGTTTACAAACATCTTTAGTAGTGATTAAAGTAGGTTTATCGTGTTAATCAGTCCGATTTAAATGAGTTATAAAAATAATGAAGAATGTGTCTATAAAAGATTTACTTTTAAATAAGTTCAAACCTTAATACAACGCAGGTTTTGTATGATTTAAACCTGTCAGGACAAAGGTTTTGCTGGGATACTCTTCCTGCCATCTATCACTTTTTGATAAACGATTCATGGCAGAATATACTGGGGTGATGTATAATTACGTCGTTTTCTTGACAAAAATGTATTGGTATACCTGCAAAACAGTGATACATTTACTATGTATATGAACAGTTATAATAGGCTCAGCTAGAAATTAAGATTCAAGTAAAAATTTTTGGTTTCAACATAATTTGAATGACAATTTCGGTCACAGCGTAATAAAACTGTGACAGATCGCTAATTGCACTTAACAATTAGCAGTCGAGTTACTATTTTTATATATTTTTCCCCTAAAAAATAATTTTAACATTATGCTTTTATGTATATGACAGAGATTTCCCTTCCCGAAGGATATAAAGTTAATAATTTTTGTAAATACAATAAATACAGACAAAAGAGAAAATGGAACATTTCTGCAAAATATTTGATCCATGCTCCAAATACAGTTAAGAATTAACATGAAGGGATTATTTCATTACTTTAAAATCATCTTGAATAATAAAACGATATATTAAATGGGATTACAAGATTTGATTAAATAAACTAGTTATTTCATATCATACAAACATAGATGATAGTTATTCGTAAAAATGTTCACTAGTATCTTTCGGTGTAGAATTTTCCATACCGAAATTCAACAGAAACAAAACGGGGTTTTACACCAATAATAGCTATGATTGAAATTAATTTTAAACTAAA